>NC_054476.1:62426086-62428586 GCF_017639515.1 Carcharodon carcharias | reverse complement strand
ATATATGCATACATATATACACACACGCATATATGCATACATATATACACACACGCATATAGATACATACATATATATACACGCATATAGATACATACATATATATACACGCATATAGATACATACATATATACACACACGCATATAGATACATACATATATACACACACGCATATATATACATACATATATACACACACGCATATATATACATACATATATACACACACGCATATATATACATACATATATACACACACGCATATATATACATACATATATACACACACGCATATATATACATACATATATACACACACGCATATATATACATACATATATACACACGCATATATATACGCATACATAGACACACGCATATATATACGCATACATAGACACACGCATAATATACGCATACATAGACACACGCATAATATACGCATACATAGACACACGCATAATATACGCATACATAGGCACACACGCATAATATACGCATACATAGGCACACACGCATAATATACGCATACATAGGCACACACGCATAATATACGCATACATAGACACACACGCATAATATACGCATACATAGGCACACACGCATAATATACGCATACATAGACACACACGCATATATATATACATACATATATACACACGCGCGCATATACATACATATATATACACGCGTGCGCATACACACGCGCGCGCGCATATCTATATATCCGCATACACACGCGCGCGCGCATATCTATATATCCGCATACACACGCGCGCGCGCATATCTATATATCCGCATACACACGCGCGCGCGCATATCTATATATCCGCATACACACGCGCGCGCGCATATCTATATATCCGCATACACACGCGCGCGCGCATATCTATATATCCGCATACACACGCGCGCGCGCATATCTATATATCCGCATACACACGCGCGCGCGCATATCTATATATCCGCATACACACGCGCGCGCGCATATCTATATATCCGCATACACACGCGCGCGCGCATATCTATATATCCGCATACACACGCGCGCGCGCATATCTATATATCCGCATACACACGCGCGCGCGCATATCTATATATCCGCATACACACGCGCGCGCGCATATCTATATATCCGCATACACGCGCGCGCGCATATCTATATATCCGCATACACACGCGCGCGCGCATATCTATATATCCGCATACACACGCGCGCGCGCATATCTATATATCCGCATACACACGCGCGCGCGCATATCTATATATCCGCATACACACGCGCGCGCGCATATCTATATATCCGCATACACACGCGCGCGCGCATATCTATATATCCACACAGATATGCGTGTGCGTGTATATATATATGTGGATATATAGATATGCGTGTGTATATATGGATATATAGATATGCGTGTGTGTATATATATGGATATATAGATATGCGTGTGTATATATATATGGATATATAGATATGCGTGTGTGTATATATATGGATATATAGATATGCGTGTGTGTATATATATTGATATATAGATATGCGTGTGTGTATATATATTGATATATAGATATGCGTGTGTGTATATATATGGATATATAGATATGCGTGTGTGTATATATATATATGGATATATAGATATGCGTGTGCGTGTATATATATCCATATATATATATACACACGCATATCTATATATCCATATATATATACACGCACACGCATATCTATATATCCATATATATATATACACACACGCATATCTATATATCCATATATATATATACACACACACATATCTATATATCTATATATATATACACACACGCATATCTATATATCCATATATATATATACACACACGCATATCTATATATCCATATATATATATATATATATACACACACACACGCATATCTATATATCCATATATATATATATACACACACACGCATATCTATATATCCATATATATATACACACGCATATCTATATATCCATATATATATACACACACGCATATCTATATATCCATATATACACACGCGCATATCTATATATCCATATATATACACACACACACACGCATATCTATATATCCATATATACACACGCGCATATCTATATATCCATATATATACACACACACACGCATATCTATATATCCATATATATATATATATACACACACACACGCATATCTATATATCCATATATATATATATATATATATATATATACACACACACGCATATCTATATATCCATATATATATATACACACACACGCATATCTATATATCCATATATACACACACGTGCATACCTATATATCCATATATATACACACGCGCATATCTATATACACACACACGCGCGTGTATATATACACACACAGGCGCGTGTGTATATACACACACACACGCGTGTGTATATACACACACACACGCGTGTGTATATACACACACACACGCGTGTGTATATACACACACACACGCGTGT